>NC_048568.1:45593308-45613308 GCF_013265735.2 Oncorhynchus mykiss | reverse complement strand
AGGACTAGTAGTAGGTCCAGTAGTTTATTCTCCTGGTCTGGAGGACTAGTAGTAGTTCCAGTAGTTTATTCTCCTGGTCTGGAGGACTAGTAGTAGTTCCAGTAGTTTATTCTCCTGGTCTGGAGGACTAGTAGTAGTTCCAGTAGTTTATTCTCCTGGTCTGGAGGACTAGTAGTAGTTCCAGTAGTTTATTATCCTGGTCTGGAGGACTAGTAGTAGTTCCAGTAGTTTATTCTCCTGGTCTGGAGGACTAGTAGTAGTTCCAGTAGTTTATTCTCCTGGTCTGGAGGACTAGTAGTAGTTCCAGTAGTTTATTCTCCTGGTCTGGAGGACTAGTAGTAGTTCCAGTAGTTTATTCTCCTGGTCTGGAGGACTAGTAGTAGTTCCAGTAGTTTATTCTCCTGGTCTGGAGGACTAGTAGTAGTTCCAGTAGTTTATTCTCCTGGTCTGGAGGACTAGTAGTAGTTCCAGTAGTTTATTATCCTGGTCTGGAGGACTAGTAGTAGTTCCAGTAGTTTATTCTCCTGGTCTGGAGGACTAGTAGTAGTTCCAGTAGTTTATTCTCCTGGTCTGGAGGACTAGTAGTAGTTCCAGTAGTTTATTCTCTTGGTCTGGAGGACTAGTAGTAGTTCCAGTAGTTTATTCTCCTGGTCTGGAGGACTAGTAGTAGTTCCAGTAGTTTATTCTCCTGGTCTGGAGGACTAGTAGTAGTTCCAGTAGTTTATTCTCCTGGTCTGGAGGACTAGTAGTAGTTCCAGTAGTTTATTCTCCTGGTCTGGAGGACTAGTAGTAGTTCCAGTAGTTTATTCTCTTGGTCTGGAGGACTAGTAGTAGTTCCAGTAGTTTATTCTCCTGGTCTGGAGGACTAGTAGTAGTTCCAGTAGTTTATTCTCCTTTTTGCATTTATTAAAAGTAATACATTCACAAAGGTTACACAAAGGAAATTCCTCCGTAATTAATATTACCTGATTGAGCTAATCATGTAAATGTAATTAACTAGAGAGTCTGGGTGCCACTAAATAATATTTATAGAGATGTTATCTTCCGAATAAATTCTTAAAGACCTACAGTGCCTTGAGAAAGTATTCGGCCCCCTTGAACTTTGCGACCATTTGCCACATTTCAGGCTTCAAACATAAAGATATAAAACTGTATTTTTTTGTGAAGAATCAACAACAAGTGGAACACAATCATGAAGTGGAACGACATTTATAGGATATTTCAAACTTTTTTAACAAATCAAAAACTAAAAAATTGGGCGTGCAAAATTATTCAGCCCCCTTAAGTTAATACTTTGTAGCGCCACCGTTTGCTGCGATTACAGCTGTAAGTCGCTTGGGGTATGTCTCTATCTGTTTTGCACATCGAGAGACTGAAATTTTTTCCCATTCCTACTTGTAAAACAGCTCGAGCTCAGTGAGGTTGGATGGAGAGCATTTGTGAACAGCAGTTTTCAGTTCTTTCCACAGATTCTCAATTGGATTCAGGTCTGGACTTTGACTTGGCCATTCTAACACCTGGATATGTTTATTTTTGAACCATTCCATTGTAGATTTTGCTTTATGTTTTGGATCATTGTCTTGTTGGAAGACAAATCTCCGTCCCAGTCTCAGGTCTTTTGCAGACTCCATCATGTTTTCTTCCAGAATGGTCCTGTATTTGGCTCCATCCATCTTCCCATCAATTTTAACCATCTTCCCTGTCCCTGCTGAAGAAAAGCAGGCCCAAACCATGATGCTGCCACCACCATGTTTGACAGTGGGGATGGTGTGTTCAGGGTGATGAGCTGTGTTGCTTTTACGCCAAACATAACGTTTTGCATTGTTGCCAAAAAGTTAAAATTTGGTTTCATCTGACCAGAGCACCTTCTTCCACATGTTTGGTGTGTCTCCCAGGTGGCTTGTGGCAAACTTTAAACGACACTTTTTATGGATATCTTTAAGAAATGGCTTTCTTCTTGCCACTCTTCCATAAAGGCCAGATTTGTGCAATATACGACTGATTGTTGTCCTATGGACAGAGTCTCCCACCTCAGCTGTAGATCTCTGCAGTTCATCCAGAGTGATCATGGGCCTCTTGGCTGCATCTCTGATCAGTCTTCTCCTTGTATGAGCTGAAAGTTTAGAGGGACGGCCAGGTCTTGGTAGATTTGCAGTGGTCTGATACTCCTTCCATTTCAATATTATCGCTTGCACAGTGCTCCTTGGGATGTTTAAAGCTTGGGAAATATTTTTGTATCCAAATCCGGCTTTAAACTTCTTCACAACAGTATCTCGGACCTGCCTGGTGTGTTCCTTGTTCTTCATGATGCTCTCTGCGCTTTTAACGGACCTCTGAGACTATCACAGTGCAGGTGCATTTATACTTGATTACATACAGGTGGATTGTATTTATCATCATTAGTCATTTAGGTCAACATTGGATCATTCAGAGATCCTCACTGAACTTCTGGAGAGAGTTTGCTGCACTGAAAGTAAAGGGGCTGAATAATTTTGCACGCCCAATTTTTCAGTTTTTGATTTGTTAAAAAAGTTTGAAATATCCTATAAATGTCGTTCCACTTCATGATTGTGTCCCACTTGTTGTTGATTCTTCACAAAAAAATACAGTTTTATATCTTTATGTTTGAAGCCTGAAATGTGGAAAAAGGTCGCAAAGTTCAAGGGGGCCGAATACTTTCGCAAGGCACTGTAGTAATAATTTACATCAATAGCAGTCAATATTAATCGTCATCTTATTTCAGTCTCATCTGAAAGTTGTAAATTATTGGTTATCTGCACGAACCCTGGCTAACAATTTGAATCAGCAATACAAAATTGGGTTTAATTATTTATTTACTAAATACCTTACTAATCACACAGAATTACACATGGATACACACTGGATACGTTGTAGTATCGTCGTCGTGTGTTAGACTGGATCCGTCGTCCGTCCTTTCCTAGTCCACGTTTACAGCGGCCTCTGCTAACTCAACGGCTAGGTGGTATCACTTCTGTAGTGAATAAGAGTTCAACGTTCATACCATTCACAACCAAAGCTCACGCTGAGGTTGGCTTCATTCTGTAGTTGTTATCTGAACCATTCTGACATCGGATCGTCATCCTAATGTACCCGGAACAGGAGGTTACATTTTCATCAAGGGCTCATATAGCGGAAGGAGAGAAGGGTCTGTTTCATAGTTTATAACCCATGTCTCTTCACTGAGTGAGCAGAGCTTTAAAGCTTTAACCTTATGAAAACCCAATTCTCTCATTTGGAAGCTAAAATCACATTGAATCCATTTAAATATTTAAACATTTAAATTGCACAACAATTCCATGTCTGATAACTATAATGTTCAGACTTTCCAGGATACAGTTTATGTCATCCTATCATTATCAAGAATGTCTCAGATGACAACCGAACTGACATCATATTCATTAAATCACACATGTAAGATATCAAATTAAAGCTACACTCGTTGTGAATCCAGCCAACATGTCAGATTTCAAAAAGGCTTTTCGGCGAAAGCATAAGAAGCTATTTTCTGATGATAGCGCAACAGTAAACAAAGAGAGAAAAGCATATTTCAACCCTGCAGGCGCTACACAAAACGCAGAAATAAAATATAAAACATGCATTACCTTTGACGAGCTTGTTTTGTTGGAACTCCAATATGTCCCATAAACATCACAAATGGTCCTATTTGTTAGATTAATTCCGTCCATATATATCCAAAATGTCCATTTATTTGGCATGTTTGATCCAGAAAAAAACAGCTTCCAATATGCGCAAAGTCACTTCAAAATATCTCAAAAGTTACCTGTAAACTTTGCCAAAAATTTTCAAACTACTTTTGTAATACAACTTTAGGTATTTTAAAATGTTAATAATCAATCAAATTGAAGACGGGTCTGTCTGTTTTAGGTGGATCACAAACTAATCACAAACTAACGCTACTCTCAAACAGTACACATAACGTTACCCTGATCCAAGATGGCCGTACTTCTTCATTACACAAAGGAATAACCTCAACCAATTTCCAAGACTGGTGACATCCAGTGGAAAAGGTAGGAACTGCAAATAAGTCCCTTAGAAATCTCGTTGCTGCCCCCTATCCCAAAGAGGTTAAGGTCAGTTGGTCTTTAAGGTCAGTTGGTCTTTAAGGTCAGGTGGTCTTTAACCTGTTAGATCTCTAGGGGCGCTATTTCATTTTTGGATAAAAAACGTTCCCGTTTTAAGCGCGATATTTTGTCACGAAAAGATGCTCGACTATGCATATTCTTGACAGTTTTGGAAAGAAAACACTCTGAAGTTTCAGAATCTGCAAAGATTTTGTCTGTAAGTGCCCCAGAACTCATTCTACAGGCGAAACCAAGATGATGCATCAACCAGGAATTAGCAGAATTTCTGAAGCTCTGTTTTCCATTGTCTCCTTATATGGCTGTGATTGCGCAAGGAATGAGCCTACACTTTCTGTCGTTCGCCCAAGGTCTTAGCAGCATTGTGACGTATTTGTAGGCATATCATTGGAAGATTGACCATAAGAGACTACATTTTCCAAGTGTCCGCCTGGTGTCCTGAGTGGAATTCGGTGCGCAATTGCCAGCTGCTCGTACTTTTCCATTTGATATAGGGGAGAAACCATGTGTCCAAGAACGATGTATCAATGAAGAGATATGTGAAAAACACCTTGATGATTGATTCTAAACAACGTTTGCCATGTTTTCAGTCGATATTATGGAGTTCATTTGGAAAAAAGTTCGCGTTTTGAGGACTGAATTTTCAGATTTTTTTTGGTAGCCAAATGTGATGTATAAAACGGAGCTATTTCTAATACACAAAGAATCTTTTTGGAAAAACTGAGCATCTGCTATCTAACTGAGAGTATCCTCATTGAAAACATCAGAAGTTCTTCAAAGGTAAATTATTTTATTTGAAGGCTTTTATGTTTTTGTTGAAATGTTGCGTGCTGGATGCTAACGCTAATGCTAACGCTAAATGCTAACGCTAGCTAGCTACTTTTACACAAATGATTGTTTTCCTATGGTTGAGAAGCATATTTTGAAAATCTGAGATGACAGTGTTGTTTACAAAAGGCTAAGCTTGAGAGATGGCATATTTATTTCATTTCATTTGCGATTTTCATGAATAGTTAACGTTGTGTTATGCTAATGAGCTTGCTGATAGATTTACACAATCCTGGATACAGGGGTTTTTTCATAGCTAAACGTGATGCAGAAAACGGAGCGATTTGTCCTAAACAAATAATCTTTCAGGAAAAACTGAACATTTGCTATCTGAGAGTCTCCTCATTGAAAACATCTGAAGTTCTTCAAAGGTAAATGATTTTATTTGAATGCTTTTCTGTTTTTTTGTGTAAATGTTGCCAGCTGAATGCTAATGCTAAATGCTACGTTAGCCATCAATACTGTTACACAAATGCTTGTTTTGCAATGGTTGAGAAGCATATTTTGAAAATCTGAGATGACAGTGTTGTTAACAAAAGGCTAAGCTTGAGAGCTAATCAAATCAAATCAAATCAAATCAAATTTTATTTGTCACATACACATGGTTAGCAGATGTTAATGCGAGTGTAGCGAAATGCTTGTGCTTCTAGTTCCGACAATGCAGTAATAACCAACAAGTAATCTAACTAACAATTCCAAAACTACTGTCTTGTACACAGTGTAAGGGGATAAAGAATATGTACATAAGGATATATGAATGAGTGATGGTACAGAGCAGCATAGGCAAGATACAGTAGATGGTATCGAGTACAGTATGTACAAATGAGATGAGTATGTAAACAAAGTGGCATAGTTTAAAGTGGCTAGTGATACATGTATTACATAAGGATACAGTCAATGATATAGAGTACAGTATATACGTATGCATATGAGATGAATAATGTAGGGTAAGTAACATTATATAAGGTAGCATTGTTTAAAGTGGCTAGTGATATATTTACATCATTTCCCATCAATTCCCATTATTAAAGTGGCTGGAGTTGAGTCAGTGTCAGTGTGTTGGCAGCAGCCACTCAATGTTAGTGGTGGCTGTTTAACAGTCTGATGGCCTTGAGATAGAAGCTGTTTTTCAGTCTCTCGGTCCCAGCTTTGATGCACCTGTACTGACCTCGCCTTCTGGATGATAGCGGGGTGAACAGGCAGTGGCTCGGGTGGTTGATGTAATTGATGATCTTTATGGCCTTCCTGTGACATCGGGTGGTGTAGGTGTCCTGGAGGGCAGGTAGTTTGCCCCCGGTGATGCGTTGTGCAGACCTCACCACCCTCTGGAGAGCCTTACGGTTGAGGGCGGAGCAGTTGCCGTACCAGGCGGTGATACAGCCCGCCAGGATGCTCTCGATTGTGCATCTGTAGAAGTTTGTGAGTGCTTTTGGTGACAAGCCAAATTTCTTCAGCCTCCTGAGGTTGAAGAGGCGCTGCTGCGCCTTCTTCACAATGCTGTCTGTGTGAGTGGACCAATTCAGTTTGTCTGTGATGTGTATGCCGAGGAACTTAAAACTTGCTACCCTCTCCACTACTGTTCCATCGATGTGGATAGGGGGGTGTTCCCTCTGCTGTTTCCTGAAGTCCACAATCATCTCCTTAGTTTTGTTGACGTTGAGTGTGAGGTTATTTTCCTGACACCACACTCCGAGGGCCCTCACCTCCTCCCTGTAGGCCGTCTCGTCGTTGTTGGTAATCAAGCCTACCACTGTTGTGTCGTCCGCAAACTTGATGATTGAGTTGGAGGCGTGCGTGGCCACGCAGTCGTGGGTGAACAGGGAGTACAGGAGAGGGCTCAGAACGCACCCTTGTGGGGCCCCAGTGTTGAGGATCAGCGGGGAGGAGATGTTGTTGCCTACCCTCACCACCTGGGGGCGGCCCGTCAGGAAGTCCAGTACCCAGTTGCACAGGGCGGGGTCGAGACCCAGGGTCTCGAGCTTGATGACGAGCTTGGAGGGTACTATGGTGTTGAATGCCGAGCTGTAGTCAATGAACAGCATTCTCACATAGGTATTCCTCTTGTCCAGATGGGTTAGGGCGGTGTGCAGTGTGGTTGAGATTGCATCGTCTGTGGACCTATTTGGGCGGTAAGCAAATTGGAGTGGGTCTAGGGTGTCAGGTAGGGTGGAGGTGATATGGTCCTTGACTAGTCTCTCAAAGCACTTCATGATGACGGAAGTGAGTGCTACGGGGCGGTAGTCGTTTAGCTCAGTTACCTTAGCTTTCTTGGGAAAGCTAGCATATTTATTTCATTTCATTTGCGATTTTCATGAATAGTTAACGTTGCGTTATGGTAATGAGCTTGAGTCTGTATTCACGATCCCGGATCCGGGATGGGGAGATCAGAAAGGTTAAGGTCAGATGGTCTTTAAGGTCAGGTGGTCTTTAAGGTCAGTTGGTCTTTAAGGTCAGGTGGTCTTTAAGGTCAGTTTATCTTTAACGTCAGATCTGCTCTAGGAGAAACCACAGATCTAGGGACAGTTTACCTCCCCCCGTATCCTAACCTTAACCATTAACACTGGTCTTAGATCAGTGTCTAAGGGCAACTTCCTCCTCTCTGAGTTGGGTGGGGGGGATGGGATTTGGAGGAGCGTTCTTCACTGGCAGACTACCCCATGTGAGCCGCTGGAAAAAGCCAGTTTCCAGGACAGAGAGCAAAAGTAGATGGATGAAGTGGCAACTGATCTGTTTGCTCTAAAAGCAATACGAACCGGGCTCCGTCTGCCTTTAATGATCCCATGGAAGAGGTTAGGACTTCAGGGGCACACGACTCACCACAGAGACAACCAGAGAAGTTTCCTAAAACAAGACTGCCGATGCCTGGGCCAGATGGACAGAAATGGAGGAGAGGAGGAGGGGATAAGGAGAGTAGGATGAGGGGAGAGGGGGATGAGAAGAGGAGGAGAGGGGGATGGGGGAGAGGGGGATGAGAAGAGGAGGAGAGGGGGATGGGGGAGAGGGGGATGAGAAGAGGAGGAGAGGGGGATGGGGGAGAGGGGGAGGTGGAGAGGAGGAGAGTAGGATGAGGGGAGAGGGGGATGAGAAGTGGAGGAGAGGGGGATGGGGGAGAGGGGGAGGTGGAGAGGAGGAGAGTAGGATGAGGGGAGAGGGGGATGAGAAGAGGAGGAGAGGGGGATGGGGAGAGGGGGATGAGAAGAAGAGGAGAGGGGGATGGGGGAGAGGGGGAGGTGGAGAGGAGGAGAGTAGGATGAGGGGAGAGGGGGATGAGAAGAGGAGGAGAGGGGGATGGGGGAGAGGGGGATGAGAAGAGGAGGAGAGGGGGATGGGGGAGAGGGGGATGAGAAGAGGAGGAGAGGGGGCTGAGGGGAGAGGGGGATGAGAAGAGGAGGAGAGGGGGATGAGGGGAGAGGGGGAGGTGGAGAAGAGAGGAGAGGGGGAGGAGAAGAGGAGGTGGTGATGACGAGAAGAAGAGGAGGTGGGGAGGAGGAGAAGAGGAGGAGAGGGGGAGGAGAAGAGGAGGTGGGGAGGAGGAGAAGAGGTGGAGAGGAGGAGGAGAAGAGGAGAGGGGGAGGAGGAGAAGAGGAGGAGAAGAGGAGGAGAGGGGGAGGAGATGAGGAGGTCGGGAGGAAGAGAAGGGGAGGTGGGGAGGAGGAGAGGAGGAGAGGGGGAGGAGATGAGGAGGTGGGGAGGAGGAGAAGAGGAGGTGGGGAGGAGGAGAAGAGGAGGTGGTAAGGAGGTTAAGAGGAGGAGGGGGCGAGGAGATGAGGCGGTGGGGAAGAGGAGAAGAGGAAGTGGGGAGGAGAAGGAGAAGAGGTGGGGAGGAGGAGGAGAGGAGGTGGGGAGGAGGAGAAGAGGAGAAGAGGGGGAGGAGAAGAGGAGGTGGGAAGGAGGAGAAGGGGAGGAGAAGAGGAGGTGAGGAGGAGGAGAAGAGGAGGTGGGGGGGAGGAGAAGAGGAGGAGAGGGGGAGGAGTGTGTGTTAGTGTGTATTAGTGTGTGTTAGTGTGTGTTAGTGTGTGTTAGTGAGTCAGTGTGTGTTAGTGTGTGTTAGTGTGTGTTAGTGTGTTAGTGTATTAGTGTGTGTTAGTGTGTTGTGTGTGTTAGTGAGTTAGTGTGTGTTAGTGTGTGTTAGTGTGTGTTGTATGCTAGTGTGTGTTAGTGTGTGTTAGTGTGTTAATGTGTGTTAGTGTGTTGGTGTATGTTTGTGTGTTAGTGTGTTAGTGTGTGTTAGTGTGTTAGTGTGTGTTAGTGTGTTAGTGTGTGTTAGTGTGTGTTAGTGTGTTAGTGTGTGTTAGTGTGTGTTAGTGCGTGTTAGTGTGTTAGTGTATGTTAGTGTGTTAGTGTGTTAGTGTGTTAGTGTGTGTTAGTGTGTTAATGTGTGTTAGTGTGTTGGTGTATGTTTGTGTGTTAGTGTGTTAGTGTGTTAGTGTGTGTTAGTGTGTTAGTGTGTGTTAGTGTGTGTTAGTGTGTGTTAGTGTGTTAGTGCGTGTTAGTGTGTGTTAGTGTGTTAGTGTGTGTTAGTGTGTGTTAGTGTGTGTTAGTGTGTTAGTGTGTTAGTGTGTGTTAGTGTGTGTTAGTGCGTGTTAGTGTGTTAGTGTATGTTAGTGTGTTAGTGTGTGTTCGTGTGTGTTAGTGGGTTAGTGTGTGTTAGTGTGTGTTAGTGTGTGTTAGTGTGTGTTAGTGTGTGTTAGTGCGTGTTAGTGTGTGTTAGTGTGTTAGTGTATGTTAGTGTGTTAGTGTGTGTTAGTGTGTGTTAGTGTGTGTTAGTGTGTGTTAGTGTGTTAGTGTGTTCGTGTGTGTTAGTGGGTTAGTGTGTGTTAGTGTGTTAGTGTGTGTTAGTGCGTGTTAGTGTGTGTTAGTGTGTGTGTTAGTGTGTGTTAGTGTGTGTTAGTGCGTGTTAGTGTGTGTTAGTGTGTTAGTGTATGTTAGTGTGTTAGTGTGTGTTAGTGTGTGTTAGTGTGTGTTAGTGTGTGTTAGTGTGTTAGTGTGTTCGTGTGTGTTAGTGGGTTAGTGTGTGTTAGTGTGTGTTAGTGTGTTAGTGTGTGTTAGTGCGTGTTAGTGTGTGTTAGTGTGTTAGTGTATGTTAGTGTGTTAGTGTGTGTTAGTGTGTGTTAGTGTGTGTTAGTGTGTGTTAGTGTGTGTGAGCGTGTTAGTGTGTTAGTGTATGTTAGTGTGTTAGTGTGTGTTAGTGTGTGTTTGTGTGTGTTAGTGTGTGTTAGTGTGTTAGTGTGTGTTCGTGTGTTTTGTTTGTTAGTGTGTGTTAGTGGGTTAGTGTATGTTAGTGTGTTAGTGTGTGTTAGTGTGTGTGAGCGTGTTAGTGTGTTAGTGTATGTTAGTGTGTTAGTGTGTGTTAGTGTGTGTTTGTGTGTGTTAGTGTGTGTTAGTGTGTTAGTGTGTGTTCGTGTGTTTTGTTTGTTAGTGTGTGTTAGTGTGTGTTAATGTTTATTAGTGTGTCAGTGGGTGTTAGTGTGTTAGTGTGTATTAGTGTGTTAGTGTGTGTTAGTGTGTGTTCGTGTGTGTGTTAGTGTGTGTTAGTGTGTTAGTGTGTTAATGTGTGTTAGTGTGTGTTAGTGTGTGTGTTAGTGTATGTTTGTGTGTTAGTGTGTTAGTATGTGTTAGTGTGTTAGTGTGTTAGTGTGTGTTAGTGCGTTAATGTGTGTTCGTGTGTGTTCATGTGTGTTAGTGTGTGTTAGTGTGTTAGTGTGTGTTAGTTTGTTTGTGTGTTAGTGTTTTTTAGTGTGTTTTGTGTGTTAGTGTGTGTTTGTGTGTGTTAGTGTGTGCTGAGGAACAACCTTTCTTCGTTCCTTCCTGATTTGGTAATTGGACACCATATTAACAATTCAGCTCCACACGTCTCCCTGTGTCCTTCCTCTATCCTCCCTTCTCCTTCCTTTCTCTCTCCTCCTTCCTTTCTCCTTCGTTCCTCCTTCCTTTTCCTTCCTTTCTCTTTCCTTCCTATCTCCTTCCTTATTTTCTCCTACTTCCTTTCTCCTTCCTTCCTTATTCCTTCCTCTTTCTTATCTCCTTCCTTCCTATCTCCTTCATTCCTCCTTCCTATCTCCTTCCTTCCTTATTTTCTCCCTCCTTTCTCATTCCTTCCTTTCTCCTGCCTTCCTCTTTCCTTCCTTCCTTGCTCCTTCCTTCCTCCTTCCTTCCTTCCTTCCTTCCTTATTCCTTCATTGTCTTCTCCTTCTTCCCATCTCCTTCCTTCATTTCTCCTTCCTTTCTCCCTCTTTGTCCTTCCTTTCTCCTTTCTTCCTCTTTCCTTCCTCCTTCCTATCTCCTTCCTTCCAAATTCCTTCCTTGTCTTCTCCTCCTTCCTATCTCCTTCAGTCCTTTCTCCTTCTTTTCTCCTATATTCTCCTTCCTTATTTTCTCCTCCTTCCTTCCTTCCTTTCTCCTTCCTTCCTCATTCCTTCCTCCTTCCTATCTCCTTCCTTCCTTCTTCCTTCCCATCTCCTTCCTTCCTTATTTTCTCCTTCCTTCCTTCTCCTTCCTTCCTCTTTCCTTCTTTCCTTGCTCCATACTTTCTCCTTCCTTTCTCCTTCCTTCCTCTTTCCTTCCTTCCTTGCTCCTTCCTTTCTCCTTCCTGTCTCCTTCCTTCCTTCGTTCTTCCTTCCTTTCTCCTTCCTTCCTACGTTCCTCATTCCTTTCTCCTTCCTACTCCTCCATTTCTCCCTTTGTCTCTATGTAGTCTGGACGATAAAGAGGAAAAGGATAACATAAGGAGCCGTGTTCATTCCAGCTTTCCCTTAGATGTATTCTGGTAGTCAACTACACATGTGTGAATAAAGCTTTTTTTTTTACTCATTTGAATATCCAAATTATAAGGGCGGCATGCGTGAGCACACTCCTTTAGGGAGAGATGGAGGGAGACAGGGAGATACGGAGGGAAAGAGGGAGAGATGGAGGGAGAGAGTGAGAGATGGAGGGAGAGACGGAGGGAGAGAGGGAGAGATGGAGTGAGAGACGGAGGGAGACAGGGAGATACGGAGGGAGAGAGGGAGAGATGGAGGGAGAGAGGGAGAGATGGAGGGAGAGATGGAGGGAGAGATGGAGGGAGACAGGGAGATACGGAGGGAGAGAGGGAGAGACGGAGGGAGAGAGGGAGAGATGGAGGGAGAGATGGAGGGAGACAGGGAGATACGGAGGGAGAGAGGGAGAGACGGAGGGAGAGAGGGAGAGACGGAGGGAGAGAGGGAGAGATGGAGGGAGAGATGGAGGGAGACAGGGAGATACGGAGGGAGAGAGGGAGAGACGGAGGGAGAGAGGGAGAGATGGAGGGAGAGATGGAGGGAGAGAGTGAGATACGGAGGGAAAGAGGGAGAGATGGAGGGAGAGAGGGAGAGATGGAGGGAGAGACGGAGGGAGACAGGGAGATACGGAGGGAGAGAGGGAGAGATGGAGGGAGAGACGGAGGGAGAGAGGGCGAGATGGAGGGAGATACGGAGGGAAAGAGGGAGAGACAGAGGGAGAGAGTGAGAGATGGAGGGAGAGAGTGAGAGATGGAGGGAGATACGGAGGGAGAGAGGGAGAGACGGAGGGAGAGAGGGAGAGATGGAGGGAGAGAGTGAGAGATGGAGGGAGATACGGAGGGAGAGAGGGAGAGACGGAGGGAGAGAGGGAGAGATGGAGGGAGAGAGTGAGAGATGGAGGGAGATACGGAGGGAAAGAGGGAGAGATGGAGGGAGAGAGTGAGAGATGGAGGGAGAGACGGAGGGAGAGAGGGAGAGATGGAGGGAGAGAGTGAGAGATGGAGGGAGAGACGGAGGGAGAGAGGGAGAGACGGAGGGAGAGAGGGAGAGATGGAGGGAGAGAGTGAGAGATGGAGGGAGAGAGTGAGAGATGGAGGGAGAGACGGAGGGAGAGAGGGAGAGATGGAGGGAGAGAGTGAGAGATGGAGGGAGAGACGGAGGGAGAGAGGGAGAGATGGAGGGAGAGACGGAGAGAGGGAGGGAGAGAGGGAGAGATGGAGGGAGAGAGGGAGAGATGGAGGGAGAGAATGAGAGATGGAGGGAGAGACGGAGGGAGAGAGGGAGAGATGGAGGGAGAGACGGAGGGAGAGAGGGAGATACGGAGGGAGAGAGGGAGGGAGAGAGGGAGAGATGAGGGAGAGATGGAGGGAGAGACGGAGGGAGAGAGGGAGATACGGAGAGAAATAGGGAGAGATGGAGGGAGAGAGTGAGAGATGGAGGGAGAGACGGAGGGAGAGAGTGAGAGATGGAGGGAGAGACGGAGGGAGAGAGGGAGAGATGAAGGGAGAGACGGATGGAGAGAGGGAGAGATGGAGGGAGAGACGGAGGGAGAGAGGGAGAGACGGAGCAAAAGAGGGAGAGATGGAGGGAGAGACGGAGGGAGAGAGGGAGAGATGGAGGGAGAGACGGAGGGAGAGAGGGAGAGACGGAGCAAAAGAGGGAGGGAGAGACAGAGGGAGAGAGTGAGAGATGGAGGGAGAGACGGAGGGAGAGAGGGAGAGACGGAGCAAAAGAGGGAGGGAGAGACGGAGGGAAAGAGGGAGAGACGGAGGGAGAGAGGGAGAGATGGAGGGAGAGAGGGAGGGAGAGAGGGAGAGACGGAGCAAAAGAGGGAGGGAGAGACGGAGGGAGAGAGGGAGAGAGGGAGAGACGGAGCGAGAGAGGGAGAAACGGAACGAGAGAAAGACAGGAAGATGAAAGGAGTCTCCAACTAAATGGTTGTGAGTCTGGCTCCACACATCACACACTCTAAAGACAGGGGCATTGTCCCAAATCGCACCCTATTCCCTATATAGTGCACTAACTCTGCCCAAGGCCCTATAAAGGGAATAGGGTTAGGCACGTGGGATGTAGCCTGGGCTCTGACCTCAGTGTAGAGAGATGCATCAGTAAACAATGTGATTAACAAACCTAAAAATAACATTGTAGTCTATCATTTCCAAAGACATAAAAACAAACTGTTTCTAAACATCCTCTCAGATCAAATGTTAATCCTCTTATTGCTTTTGAAGGAAACTCAGAGTTCAGTTTCACTTTATGTAGAAGTTTGCGCTCCTAAAAAGTAATGTGGTGAGGAATGATTTACATAAAGAACATCTTTTAATCCTATAAATGTCTCTATCTCTCCTCTGTTCTCTCTCTGTTGTTGTGTCTCTCTGCTCTGTTCTCTCTCTGTTGTTGTGTCTCTCTGCTCTGTTCTCTCTCTGTTGTTGTGTCTCTCTGCTCTGTTCTCTCTCTGTTGTTGTGTCTCTCTGCTCTGTTCTCTCTCTGTTGTTGTGTCTCTCTACTCTGTTCTCTCTCTGTTGTTGTGTCTCTCTGCTCTGTTCTCTCTCTGTTGTTGTGTCTCTCTGCTCTGTTCTCTCTCTGTTGTTGTGTCTCTCTACTCTGTTCTCTCTCTGTTCTTGTGTCTCTCTGCTCTGTTGTCTCTCTGTTCTTGTGTCTCTCTCTCTCATTTTCTGAGAGTTGATCATCACACCGACAGAGATGTTACCATATATCCAAACGGAGGCGGAAAATGATCCTGGGACTGGAGTTGTTCCTTTAAGCAAGTAAAACCCTGGACCCTAGTTACTGGGTATGACATGGTTATTCATCTGTTTATCCCACAGGAGCACATATTTTTTTTGGAATGGTTGAGAAAATAAATAAAGAATATAAACATGGTAGATTAGCTACCACTTTGAAAACACGCTCCAGTTGAATATGAAGTCTGTCAGAGTTGCGGAGCTGGCATCAGACTTCCTGCACGGTCAGCTTTGATAGAACACCGTGTGTTTCTGGAACACCGCAGTTATCATTCTAGAACAACGCTGGGCAGTCATTCTATCGCTGCGTTCTGCCTGCGGATCAAAACACACTGTATTTACCATCAGTGTCAGATATCAGCTCAGTGACAGGATCCTGGATACCAACTGGCAGAGAGACTGTTTCAGAGCAGTATAACCACCGTACTGACACGCACACACACACACGCACGCACACACCCCCGCACGCACACACACACACACTGGTCTGTTGGTCTGGCCTGTTGGTCTGACCTGTTGGCCTGGCCTGTTGACCTGGTCTGTTGGCCTGGTCTGTTGGCCTGGCCTGTTGGCCTGGCCTGTTGGTCTGGTCTGGTCTGTTGGTCTGGTCCTTTGGTCTGGCCTGTTGGTTCTGACCTGTCGGGATGGCCTGTTGACCTGGTCTGTTGGCCTGGCCTGTTGGTCTGACTGTTGGTCTCTGCTGATGAGATGACAAGCCAACATCATTACACATCACTCTGCTGATGAGATCACTAGCCAACATCAGTACACATCACTCTGCTGATGACTAGCCAACATCATTACACATCACTCTGCTGATGAGATGAGATGACTAACAAACAGCATTACACATTACTCTACTGATGAGATGAGACGACTAACACACATCATTACACATCACTCTGCTGATGACTAGCCAACATCATCACACATCACTCTACTGATGAGATGACTAGCCAAAATCATTACACATCACTCTCCTGATGAGATGAGATGACTAACCAACATCATTACACATCACTCTGCTGATGAGATGAGATGACTAGCCAACATCATTACACATCACTCTGCTGATGACTAGCCAACGTCATTACACATCACTCTACTGATGAGATGACTAGCCAACATCATTACACATCACTCTACTGATGAGATGACTAGCCAACATCATTACACATCACTCTACTGATGAGATGAGATGACTAGCCAACATCAGTACACATCACTCTACTGATGAGATGACTAGCCAACATCATTACACATCACTCTGCTGATGAGATGAGATGACTAGCCAACATCATTACACATCACTCTACTGATGACTAGCCAACACCATTACACATCACTCTACTGATGACTAGCCAAAATCATTACACATCACTCTGCTGATGAGATGACTAGCATACATCATTACACATCACTCTGCTGTTGAGATGACTAACCAACATAATTAAACATCACTCTGCTGATGACTAACCAACATCATTACACATCACTCTACTGATGACTAGCCAACATCAGTACACATCACTCTACTGATGAGATGACTAGCCAACATCATTACACATCACTCTGCTGATGAGATGAGATGACTAGCCAACATCATTACACATCACTCTACTGATGACTAGCCAACACCATTACACATCACTCTACTGATGACTAGCCAACATCATTACACATCACTCTACTGAGGACAAGCCAACATCATTACACATCACTCTACTGATGACTAGCCAACATCATTACACATCACTCTGCTGATGAGATGACTAGCATACATCATTACACATCACTCTGCTGTTGAGATGACTAACCAACATAATTAAACATCACTCTGCTGATGACTAACCAACATCATTACACATCACTCTACTGATGACTAGCCAACATCATTACACATCACTCTACTGATGACTAGCCAACATCATTACACATCACTCTGCTGATGAGATGACTAGTCAACATCATTACACATCACTCTACTGATGACTAGCCAACATCATTACACATCACTCTGCTGATGAGATGACTAGCATACATCATTACACATCACTCTGCTGATGAGATGACTAACCAACATCATTAAACATAACTCTGCTGATGACTAACCAACATCATTACACATCACTCTACTGATGACTAGTCAACATCATTACACATCACTCTACTGATGACTAGTCAACATCATTACACATCACTCTACTGATGACTAGTCAACATCATTACACATCACTGCTGATGACTAGCCAACATCATTACACATCACTCTGGTGATGACTAGCCAACATCATTACACATCACTCTACTGATGAGATGACTAACCAACATCTAAACATCACTCTGCTGATGAGATGACTAACCAACATCATTAAACATCACTCTGCTGATGACTAACCAACATCATTACACATCACTCTGCTAACGAGATGAGATGACTAGCCAACATCATTACACATCACTCTGCTGATGAGATGACTAACCAACATCATTAAACATCACTCTGCTGATGACTAACCAACATCATTACACATCACTCTGCTAACGAGATGAGATGACTAGCCAACATCATTACACATCACTCTGCTGATGAGATGACTAACCAACATCATTAAACATCACTCTGCTGATGACTAGCCAACATCATTACACATCACTCTGCTGATGAGATGACTAGCCAACATCATTACACATCACTCTGCTGATGACTAACCAACATCATTACACATCACTCTGCTAACGAGATGAGATGACTAGCCAACATCATTACACATCACTCTGCTGATGAGATGACTAGCCAACATCATTACACATCACATTGCTTACGTAACTGTCATTATCTTATTAGCTAAACCTATTCGTTTTTTCTTCTACTTCTTTCCTAATGTGACGAGAGAGAGACGTGTTTTTTTGTGTCCTTCCTCAGTACAGCTACTGAACTAAGAGCATATGGACTAAACACCGTATGAACAAACTAGGCCAACGGGAGAAGAACGAACTGGGCAAACGGGAGATGAAGTATGATAATTGCTTTTTTGTAAATTGATGTATTTAATGGTCTTGGCACACAGTTATACAGCTTCATTTATGATATTAAATCACATTTTAGAACTGAAACCAAAATAATAAATCATTATGAGTTGATATTAGAATCAAGCTGTCAGATGTAATAGGACACATGTTGGGGAAAAGAAGAAAATAGATGGGTTAACTCCAAACTGAATCCCAGTGTGGTAGGGGGAGGGGGAGGGGGTTAGGGGAGGGGGAGGGGAGGGGGAGGAGAGGGAGGGGTGGAGGGGGTTAGGGGAGGTGAGGGGAGGGGGAGGTGGAGGGGAGGGGGAGGAGAGGGAGGGGTGGAGGGGGTTAGGGGAGGTGAGGGGAGGGGGAGGAGAAGGGGGAGGTGGAGAGGGAGGGAGGGGTGGAGGGGGTTAGGGGAGGTGAGGGGAGGTGGAGGTGGAGGGGGTTAGGGGAGGTGGAGGGGGTTAGGGGAGGTGAGGGGAGGGGGAGGTGGAGAGGGAGGGGTGGAGGGGGTTAGGGGAGGTGGAGGGGGTTAGGGGAGGTGAGGGGAGGGGGAGGTGGAGAGGGAGGGGTGGAGGGGGTTAGGGGAGGGGGAGGGGGTTAGGGGAGGTGGAGGGGGTTAGGGGAGGTGAGGGGAGGGGGAGGTGGAGAGGGAGGGGTGGAGGGGGTTAGGGGAGGTGGAGGGGGTTAGGGGAGGTGAGGGGAGGGGGAGGTGGAGAGGGAGGGGTGGAGGGGGTTAGGGGAGGAGAAGGAGGGGGAGGAGAGGGAGGAGGAGGAGAGGGAGGGGTGGAGGGGGTTAGGGGAGGAGAGGGGAGGGGGAGGTGGAGAGGGAGGGGTGGAGGGGGTTAGGGGAGGAGAAGGAGGGGGAGGAGAGGGAGGAGGAGGAGAGGGAGGGGTGGAGGGGGTTAGGGGAGGGGGAGGGGAGGGGAGGGGGAGGTGGAGAGGGTTAGGGGAGGTGAGGGTAGGGGGAGGTGGAGAGGGAGGGGTGGAGGGGGTTAGGGGAGGTGAGGGGAGGGGGAGGTGAAGGGGGAGGAGAGGGAGGGAGGGGTGGAGGGGGTTAGGGGAGGTGAGGGGAGGGGGAGGTGAAGGGGGAGGAGAGGGAGGGAGGGAGGGGTGGAGGAGAGGGGGAGGAGAGCGGGAGGTGAGCGAGAATGGGAGGAGAAGGAGGGTTGGAGGAGAGGAGAGGGGGAGGTGAGGGGAAGGGCAGGAGAGGGAAGGGTGGAGGAGATGAGAGGGGGAGGTGAGGGAGAAGGGGAGGAGTGGGAGGAGTGGAGGAGAAGAGAGGGTGAGGTGAGGGGCAGGGGAGGGCTGGATGAGAGGGGGAAGTGAAGGGGGGTGAGGGGGAGGAGAGGGATGGGATGGGTGGAGAGGGGGAAGGGGGAGGAGAGGGGGAGGTGAGGGGGAAGAAAGAGGAGAGGTTAAGGGGGAGGCCAGGAGGATGGGATGGGAGGAGAAGACGAAAAGAGATGAGAGGAAAGAGCGGAGAACAAAGAGGAGAAGAAAGGGGTGAGAGGAAAGAGCGGAGAACAAAGAGGAGAAGAAAGGGGTGAGAGGAAAGAGCGGAGAACAAAGAGGAGAAGAAAGGGGTGAGAGGAAAGAGAAGAGAAAGAAGTTTGTGGCAGCGTGGCCGGATGGCTCCTCTTGATGTGGGTTGGAGCTCTGAGCTTTGAGCCTCCACACAACATGCTTCCCTGGAGAAATACAGCAGATTGTTTTCAACTGGAAACACACACACACACACTTTGTACACATACACAGATAAGGCACGCCCCACAGACAATAATACACTTTCTTTTCAATCACTTTTCACAACCCTAAGCACAAAAATAAAATCAAAAGTTAAACAGATCATCTCTAACCACATTTTCAATTGACTGAGAACCAGAAACACTTTTTCAAATCCTCTTGTTCAATGCACTATTCCAGTCTCCATACATATTCCATCTAAGTGCCTTTCACTTTACCTTTTATATAATGTTCTTGTCATGTAGATAAAAATACAATTAACTATCACTTAAAGCGATTTTCACGCACGACAGTGTCCAGGGTTTACCGAGAATGTGACGACAAACAGAAAACATCCAGTCAGCGGCAGTCCTGTGGGAGAAAACATCTAGTCAGCGGCAGTCCTGTGGGAGAAAACATCTAGTCAGCGGCAGTCCTGTGGGCGAAAACATCTAGTCAGCGGCAGTCCTGTGGGAGAAAACATCCAGTCAGCGGCAGTCCTGTGGGCGAAAACATCTCGTTGACGTGAGGTCGAAGGAGAATGCCAAGAATCCTGCAATCTAACATAACGACGCAGTACAACAGTGGTGTGCAGAACGGCATCTCGGAATTCAGAACTCATCGATCCTTGTCACGGATTGGCTATTTCAGCAGACGACCACTCCGGGTTCCACTCCTATCAGCTAACAACAAGAAGAAGCAGCTCCAGTGGTCAGTGGTCACCAACACTGGACAACTGAGGCCTTGAAAAACATTATTATTAATACAAATAGTTGCATTAATATTAACACTAATATAATAATGATATT